>NC_056737.1:389139413-389183760 GCF_019279795.1 Protopterus annectens | reverse complement strand
AAAATTTTTGTTAGGAATTTACCATTTTGTTTATTAAAACATTTGTTAGGAGGATTTACATTTTTGGTCTCCCAGAAAACAGGTGGCTCCTTCCTGGTATTTTAACTTTGTGCTGGAAATTTAACTTTGTCTCCTTTTCAACCAGCTCATCAGACTGAGTTAAATTTAATTGCTCGGAATACTGGTTTTATTGTTCTGACATCTGCAAGAAGAGTGTCTAGGTTGCATTCTCTCATGGTGAGTGAGCCCTTTTTAATCTTCCATAGAGAGAGGGTCTTATTAAAAACCAATCCCTTAGTACCCTAGAAGAGATCCTTAGCTGGCTTTCTATTCAGTTTCCACAAGAAACTATAGCCCTTGGAGATGTCAATGTAGACTGGATAACCTGCACTTCTGTAGACCCTCCCACTCTCTTAAATCTTCATGGTTTTTCTCAAATCATTCAAGCCTCTACCAGAATCAGAAAACCTAACTCCTCGGAAAGCTTATTAGACTGGCTTCTGATAAATAAACACCACCATACTTACGCAGTAGGTACATTACTTATTCCGACTTAAAACTACATCCCCTAACCTAACAATACAAAATGGTCAGGAGTAACAAAAACTTTAACCCTGAAACCTTCCTTTCTGAATTTAATGCTTGCAACTGGTCTACCCTTAAACAACTGCCTCTCGAGTATGCTGTAGCTTACTTCAACTCCAAAGTTCTTGTCTATTTTAGACTGTCATGCTCCCCTAAGATCTACTAGAATAAGCTCAAAACCAGCCCCTTTTCTTTCAAAAGATAACAAGACATAAAAGTACTCTGAAAAATAAACTCTGGACCAAATTTCGTTGCTTTAAAGCTCCTACCGACCAACTTAACTTTAGACAAATAAGGAATGCAACTAAAAAAGCTGTTCTAGTAGACAAAAGGAACTACTACTATAATCTACAACTAGCTAACCAGCAAACTCCTCTAAGGTTCTGGGCAGGAATAAATTACCTCTTAAAGCCTGGTCACTCTCACACCCCTTGTCCCATAGATACTCCCCAAAACAACCCTAAATAAACTGCTGATGCTTTTAATACCTTCTTTTCTGAAACTGTTCAGGCCTTAGCAAATCAACTAACCCCCAATATCTCCTCTCAGTCCACCTCCTCTAACACTTCTTTTCCATCTTTTCTACTGCATCCTGTACCTACATCTCTTATCTGTCCTCTTCTCCAAAAACCTAAGACCTCCTCCCCTTCTGCTGACCATATACCAGCTCAGTATCTAAAAATTGCAGCCAAACCTTTAGCCTATCCCATTTCCATTGTGATTAACAGAACCTTTGTAGAAGGCTTCATTCCTTCCATCTGGAAAATTTCACATATTCCCCTGCACAAAGGTAGTAACTCAACAGAACTCTCCAACTACCGACCCATAACCCTTCTCTCCCCCCTAGCTAAAATCATGGAAAAATGCATCCAAAAGCAACTTCTTAAACACCTATTAAATAACAACCTACTTGCTGTTTGTCAGCATGGCTTTAGACCTTTCCAGAGCATCACTTCAGCCCTCCTTTCCTTCACTGACTGCATCATCAAAAATCAAAATAATAATATTTTCACCTCTGCTCTCTTTATAGGACCTGTCCAAAGCCTTCAATATGGTTAATCACCATATTCTGATTAATTTAATCAAAAATTTTGGACTTGACTCTAGTGCAATAAAGTGGTTTGAGTCTTATTCGCATAACAGACAACAAGCTGTGCTCTGGCAAAATAACTTATCCAACCTCCTCCCCATTACCCTTGGAGTCCCACAAGGCTCTGTACTGGGCCCCCTCCTGTTCTCTATTTTTATAAATGATCTTCACACCACTATTCCCTCTGCAACCTGTATACCATACGCTGGTGATTCTACTTTGATTTGCTCTGCCTCATCCCCCAAAAAACTTTCAGAACAGTTGAAACTTGGTTCCTTAAACGTTGCTTAATCTTAAACCCCCCCCAAAAAACTAACTTTTACTCTTCTCCCCCACCCGTAAATCCTCTCCTCTCAACTTCTCTGTCTTCTGTAACAGTGGTACTGTCATATCACCTGACCCTTCCGCCAGGCTCCTCGGAATAGAGATTTAACAACAACCTATGTTTTGACTCTCACATTAACAACACTATAAAATTAGTTAACAGAAAACTAGGCTCCCTGTATAGAATTAAACCATTTCTTGCACCTCTTGCTAAAACTTGCATTGCCCATTCACATCTGATCTCTACCCTACTTTATGCTTCCCCTATTTACACTAACCTGTCCAAAACTAACCTCTCCAAACTGGCAGTCACTTTCAACAGTATTGCCAGATTTGCCTCTAACTCCACGTTCAGAACTCATTACTGCTTAAACCTTTGGCAATTAGAATGGCTTTAGCTTCAAAATCTGATCTTATTTCATCAGCTCTCCTTAGCCCAAAAAATCCTCTACAAACCCAACAACACCCCTATTCTCAATACTGTTATTACACCATATTGCAACCGCAAAAACCTTCGTTCTTCTAACAAACTTCTTATATCAACATGTAAATCCATTAACCTGGCAGGAGCCTCCTTGTTCTCTAACACAGTAGGAAAGGATTGGAACTCTCTTCCTGACAACCTCACTTCAATCTCCTCTCTTCCCAGCTTTAAATCTCATCTCAAAACTCACCGGATTTGCCCCTGCACTAACCCTGACTAGACTGTCTTTGCTACTAGTATGTTCACATTCTCCTGCGTACAAAGCTTTCCTTTTGCTACTAGTATGTTCACATTCTCCGACATTCAAAGTAGTACTTATCTTACCGTTATGCTACCTCTCTTAATTTTGAACTCCCTCATCCTGTAATTAATTCCTGTTGTATCTGTAATATTCTCTGTATTAGTTTGTTACTTCAGTAATATATGACTGCTCTATTGCATATTTATTTATTATTTTTTCTCTTGTACTTTTTTCTCCCTGAGTGAATTTTTTGTGTGCTATTGTGTACTATTGTATAATTTTTTCTGAGTAAATTCTGTAAATTTGCTGTTTTTAACTGTTTCTCTTGAAGCTTTTCTCCCCGGGCCTCTGCTGAAAATGGACATGTATCCAGTTAGACCAGCCTGGTCAACAAATGTAAACTAAAAATAAAATAAATTTATGCCAAACATTGTTTCAGAATTTACTTTAAATCAAGCCATCAGTCTCCCAGTGTTCTTTCTAAGCCCTCAGAATCATCAAGAAAGGATTCTGCATACTCTGGACATGTATAAGTAGTTCAGCTACTGTCTTTACAGAACTAAGTCCTTTAGAAAAGCAGATTGTCTATTTGTTTCTTATGAGTGGACTAGGAAAGGGTAACCTGTGTCATATTGGAGTATTTTAAGATGGTTGGCCTTACCTGTTGGCTTTTTTGTACCCTCCATGGTAAATTTTATTTATTTATTTTACATTTGTGTACCGGGCTAGTCTAACTGGATGTATTTCCATTTTCAGTAGAGGCCCAGGGAGAAAAGCTCCAGTAGTAGCAAATAGAAATTAAAATCAATATGGTTACATAGTAAATGAAAAGATTTCAATAAAAATACAAGTAATAATAAAATAGGTATTTACACCAGAAAGTGACATATAGTATAAGAGAAATTATTATACATTATGTTACATGAGGAATTTTCAGTACCTCAGCTGAATATAATACACACAGTACATTGATTTGAGTTCACCAGTTACAGTCCTGCTTCCAAGGGGTAAGTAGAAAAATTTTGGTAAATAAAGTGGGAAAAGGAGATATAAGTAGTGAAAGCAGAAGATTAGTCAGGGTTGCTGCAGGGGCATAACCAATGTGTTTTGAGGTGTCTTTTGAGGTTTTGTTTAAAGAGAGGCAAGGAAGAAAGTAAAGTTAGTTAATTTGGTAGTAGGTTCCAGTTTTTTCCTGCTGTGTTAGAAAACAGGGTATCTCCAGCCAAGTTGTTAGGCTTGCTTATGCTAGCTAGAAGTTTGCTAGAAGAGTGTAGTGAATTTAGATTTTTGTAGGAGATTATGAGATTGGAGAATATAGGAGTGCTGTTAGGTTGGTAAAATATCATGTGAGCAATGGTGAGTTGGGAGAATATCAGATGGTTTTGAAGATCAAGCCAGCCTAGCTTCAGTAGATTCAGACAGTGGTGAGTTCTAAAGGAATTGCCAGTGGCAAATCTGATGATGTTATTATAGGAATTAGCTAGTTTGATAAGATTATTTTTCTTTAGGTTAGTATATATGGGTGAGGCGTACAGAAGAGTTGAGATTAAATGGAAGTGAGCAATCTTGGTTTTGGCTGTTAGAGTTAGGAAAGGTTTGATTCTGTATAAGGAGCCTATTTTTCTGTTGACTGTTTTGATGGCGTTGTTTATATGGCTATCAAAATTAAGGTTATTGTCAATAGTAATTCCTAACAATTTTGTGGTAGAGTTGGGGGATATAAGAGTGCCATTATTGGAACTGACTGAGAAATCTATGGGGGGGACTTACTGGTGGGTGTAAAGAGTAGGAGCTTAGTTTTTTTAGCATTGAGAAGGAGGCAATGTTTCAAGAACCATGTTTCTATGTTAAATACTTTCTCAGTTAGAGAATGTAGTTCTGATGGGGAGTTTGCTGAGCATATTAGCGTAGAATCATCTGCATATTGAATGCAGGTGTCTTGAGGAATTGCTACATGGAGGTCATTTATAAATAGTGAGAAAAGAAGAGGTCCTAGAATAGAGCCCTGAGGGACTCCAAGGGTGACTGGCAGGAGGGATGATAGATTATTTTCCCAGAGAACTGCATTTTGCCTATTGTTGAGGTAGGACCTTGAACCATTGAACAGCCTGAGAGTCAAGGGAAAGGGATTCAAGAATGTTTATAACAAGGGCGTGGTTTACTGTGTCAAAAGCTTTTGAGAGGTCAATAAAGGCTGCAGGTGAGATGTTGTTTTTATTCCGATTTCTATTTATGTCATCTGTAAAGGATAATAGGGCAGTTATGGTACTATGTGATGGCCTAAAGCCATGATGGCAGTTAGCTATTAATGTTATGTTGAGATAAATGGTTTAATAGTTGACGGTGAATGCATTTCTGCATAATTTTTGCCAAGGGTGATAAAAGAGCTATCGGCCGGTAGTTAAAGTAATCATTTGAGTTACCACCTTTGTGAAGGGGGATAATATGGAAGATTTTCCAGATGTCTGGAATGGTTCCCTCCTTAATGGTTCTATTTATGAGGATGGATATAGGATAGGCAGTTACTTTGACTGCTTTTTGCAGGTATTCAGACGGTAGCTGGTCAGCAGAAGGAGTACAAGGCTTAAGTTTTTGGATGAATTTGTAGATGAGAATGGTAGAGATGGGTTGCAGATGGAATGTTGGTAGAGTGCCAGATATGGTGGTAGGAAGGCTCGAGTTTTCTGGGGTTAGATGACTGGCTAGCAATTGTATGGTCTCTGTGAAGAAAGTATTGAAGGCATTGGCAGTTTGATGGGGGGTATTTAGATCAGCCCCTAGTGGGGTAGGTGTACGAGAGTGCCCTGGTAGGAGGAGTTTATTGATACTAGATGAGAACTTCTGAGGATTATTTTGGTGAGTTTGCTGTAGTTTACAGTAGTAGTTCTTTTTGTCTGTAAGTATTGCCTTTTATGTACTATTTTTCAACTGTCTAAAATTTTGTTGCTCAGAGTTATTTTTGGTAGCTCTCCACTTAGCCCAAGACCTGTTCCTAAGCAAAATTATCTGTCTGGTTTCTTTAGAAAGCCAGAGGGCTAGTTTGGACTTCATTCTGATAGACCGTTTAGGTGCATGCTTATCAAGGATCACTAAGAATTTAGAGTTAAGATGCTTAACAGCCTCAAGAAGTGGGAGAGTTTGTAGAGGGTTCCAGTCACAGGCACGAAGTTCATTTTGGAATAATACTAGGTTAAAGTGTTTGTTGGTATGTGCAATCCTATACGTCGTGGGTTTGGAAATGTCATTTTTTTGCCTTATAATGTAGGTCAAAGTATGATCACTAAAGTCATCTGGCAGAGTTCCTACCTTATAAGCTTGTTGATGTCTGTAAGTATCCAATCTAAGGTGCTCTATTTTTTGTTTGGTTTGTTGATTCTGGTTGTGGAGGTGATTGTTTGACTAAAGCCATGAATGTTGATATGAGAGGTATGTTTATCAGCGTTGATACCTTTCCAGTCAGTATTAAAATCACCTAGTATTATTGTTTCTTGTGGGTAAGATGAGGACACTCAGCTATTATTCTTTTGTACTGCTATTATCACCAGGAGGTAGGTAGATACAGATGATATATAAAGATTTACTAGGGTTGATTTGAAATCTGGAGATAAGGACTTCTGGTCCTCTGCATATACCTTTACAATGCATTACAAACTGAATTTATTTTTCAGGTCCAGGACTGGCTTTGCTGGGACCATTCTCCAGGGGCTCTTGGATCCTTAACCTTCCTCCTCCCATGTAAGACGGGCTTTGATAATCAACCCATATAGCCAAAAAGCTACTGCAGATGTAGAAATGATGAACATAGTACAGTTGTATGAGGTGCACTTACCATAACAATACATGTTCAAATTCCTCACTGCTGCAGTAGCTGCACCCACTCAGCATCCACATGCATCTGTTTATAGTTAGCGGTTTGGATATAAAGTTATTTATTTACTGTTCATATATTTTACACACACTTTCTCTATGGGCAAGAAAGTTCTGAAGATCTTTTCACTGTGACTGATGATTTTTCTCCTTTGAACTGCCCAATCAGCAGTCAAGAGTGAAGAAGTGTGAAGGAGCCAGAGCTTTGTGAATCTGGTCTGTTTTATCTTACTCAGGGTACACCCATATAACCAAAAGACTACTGCAGCAGTGAAAAATTCAAACATCTACTGTTACATTAAGTACAACATGTATAACAGTACTTTCTCCACATCCTGTTGGTGGTGTCAGATAATCTTGCCGGCCTCTGTCTGATCTCTTTGTTTTCTGATAGTGGAAATGATGATGGCCACTAGCACATCTTCCTGTGATGGGTTTGAGGTAGATTCACATTCAGTGGAATATCAGACCTCTTTTCAGAATAAGAAGTGCACTCTGGTTAATCAAGCCACAGGAAGTCTTTGGTGGTTAATATGAAAATCTGAGAACATAAACTGCTTTAGATTGCATCTTGTATTCTTCCTGGCATGGACCCTGCAGTTGCCAGCTAGTTTCTCCACTGGCAAAATTCTTCAGTTAAGTTTGAGCTTGTTATTGTATGTGACATTAACACTGACTGGAGTTTCTGTAATGATAGTCTTACTCATGCTAAGTGCTTTTTGGTCTCTGACATTTTTCTACTTTTTGGCTACCTGAAAGGATGAAATCTGTGGTTTTGAAAGCATTCCTGAATATATCCATATCTGAGATCATGGCTGGCAGTATTCGTGATCACCATCCTTTATGTTTTGCGAGGAAACTTTCAAAAATTGCTAAACCAGTATTTTATTGCTGATCAAAAAAGGACAGTTTATATGCTGACTCTTTCAAGAATGTTTTCTTGACAGCTGATTGGTTGCCCCTCCTAGAAATGCTACTAGATAATGCCATTTCTTTCTTTAACTCCAATTTCTTATCCATACTGGATAGACTGACCCCGATGCTTCTCAAATGATCTGCTCAGTAATTCTCCCTTGGATTGCATAAGAAAATTAAAGCTTTTTAAATCGAGACCACCTGTAGTCTGAGCATTTCTGCACAACAAAGACTGAGTGAGATTCATGAAAACAAGCAGTGTAAAGTTTGTCATTGCAAGCAGCCCATACTGTCAAAACTGACACCTTCATAGCAGTAATCCTGAAGTACTGTGGTCAGCTGTCAATCATGATTTACATTTTGGCCATAATGGTGTACCATTGTCTTTCCTACATTTCAAAGTCTGTATGATCCCATTAAAAAAATCTAAGGTGCCAAGAGTTTTATACTAATAACCAGCACATCAAAATCAGGCCAGTACTGTTGCAAAATTCCTCAAGAAACTAAAGACATAGTCTCCTTCCCTTGACATACTCCTTCCATAATTTATTTAAAAAATCACTGCAAAGGCAATATTTAATCAAACTCCTGCTTTAATTAGTAGGTCTGTAAAGGAAGGTCAAGTTCATGGTGTCTGGAAATAAGCATCGATTCCCCCTTTATAAAGGTGATCTTTCAGCAGAGTTAAATAACTTTTACCCCTTAGCCACAGACTTCTCAACTGCACCCTATTTTGGAGGAGTATTCCTATTTTCAGGCCTAATTTGCCTCTCCACATAATATACCTATTTTTGGGGGTATATTGCTGTTTTCAGTCTTGGTTTATCCCTTCACACAATTTTCTGAGTCCCTCTATCAGGTAAGAGTTTTGAAAGTGTTTGGTACATAGAAAACCGCACTACATGACCAATATACTAAAGGCACCAGTAATGTAAAGAAAAAGGGCCTACAACTTTACTCTTTTTTCAGTAGCAAAAATAACTGGCTGTGTTAGATAGATCTTTGCAATGTTGTTCGTCTATAGATCTTGCTGTGTGCTTTGATAATATGCTTATATTTTCACATCATTTTTGTCCATCTCAATTTTTTTAAACTTGTATTCAGTTTAATCAGATGTTATGTTAATTATGTGCCAGAAACAGTTTCTTGATTTAGCAAACTCTGTGAAGCATGTCTGCAGAAGGTCATTCAGGACTGTTGGTTGATCCTGAGATGGAATTTGGAATTAGGAACTTGGTGTGACTGAAATTCCTTAGCAGCAATGTGATCTGTTGGTGGCTTATAGCTAGTCATGAAGTGTTAATTAAGCAATAAGGATCATACTGTGAATTTACAGTTTGAACACCAACTCTAGTCTGTTGCCCATTGTACAGTATGAGTAACAAGGATAGGAGCTGTGGACAACCATGGAAACAGTCCCGAGTGTGTTCACTTCAAGGCAGTTTGCACCCTTTCATAAAGGATGTCGTCATATAATCTTAGAATGGAATTAGACAAGACTACTTACTCATAGGAGAAAGATAGGAATTATATTTAGATATTTTCTGTATAGCTTTGATACTGTAAACTTGTCCCTTTGCCTAGATTACCAACTAGCAGCATGCACATGTTAAATGAGAGAACTCTGTATTGAGCAATACCCTACAGTAGAAATGGTAAGTAGAAGTGGAGTTAAACCCCAAAACTGTCCTTTGAGTGCATCCAAAGAGGTAGGCTACAAACAACTCATGGCCTGTTCTAGAGACCCAACAGTCAGTGTTCAACTACTTTAAAAGGGCTGATCAACCATGTCAGAAGCTGCAGAGAGGTAAAGGAGGATCAGTGTTAAAGAAAGCTTTTGATCTTCAGTCACAGGAGAATCTTAATATACTTGGGTGAGTGCAGTCTTAGTGTGTTGGTGTGCCTTGAAGACAGAAATACAGTCCAGATTCTGTGAAATGAGGATCCATGCTGATAGTTCACTTTTCTTGATGACATTCCCAGCAAAGAGAAGGGTTTGAGATAAGGTGGTGGTTGTATAGAATGCCTGGAACCATAATGGAGTTCTTGATGACATTCCCAGCAAAGAGGAGGGTTTGAGATAAGGTGGTGGTTGTGTAGAATGCCTGGATCCATAGTGGAGTTCTTGAGAATCTGCATAATTAGGTCCTCCTTTAAAGTAGATAGATTCCTCCGCGACAATTTTGCAGTTCTAATGTAAGTGGACCAAGCATGACATAACTAGCCTAGTTTTTCCATAGTCCAGCCCAGATGTAGTGCAGCACAAATATGAAAGCTTTACCATGAAATTCTTAAAGTTAAGGACTTTAGACTTATCCCGTATCCTTTCTGGAAAGCCATTCTGAAAGAAAACTGCAGACGCACAATGTGTGCTCCCAGGAGTGTGTCCTACTGAATGGAGTCTATTTGTCTGCAAGACATCGAGTGGCTAATTCATTGTTGTATGAAGTAAAAGCCTTCTGAGTGATCATACAAGTTGAACTGTGTGGTCTGTCTGTGACTCACAACCGTTTAGGCAGTTTGTCACAACAGAGATCTTTCCTGGACATGTAATGAGCCTTTTAACAGATCTTTAGCAATGTCATTTTGTCCTCAGCAGATTGGTATGTTTTCATTTCTTCCCTCCTTCGTACAAGAAATGCTGTATCAAGGCTTCCTCAGTCCAGTACAAATGGAGTGCAGACCAGTATTGAACTGATCCATGTCCTTAGTCAAATAGCTGTTGTACAGTGTAATCAGCAGTTCAAATGTGTCTGCATGCATTCCCATATGAACAAGATGAGGACTGGAGATTAATATTGGTAGTGATAGGTAATTTCCTTTACTCAACATGTTCAATATCTGGAAGGGTGAGGCAGACCAGTTGGAGATCTGACAAGCCCATGAGTTTACAGTTACTGATCCAACATGAAGTACCATGTCCAGTGAATGGTCTTACTTGTAGGAGACAGTAGTAACTACACAAACAAATCCAAAATCTTTTGTTGCGGATGTAGAAATCCTTAACAGAATCCACACACTTTCAATATGAGATGTTGGGAGCTGCACAGAAAAATCTAGTTCGTGTGAACTAGCATAGAGTGCTTAACAAAGTCCTGGAGGTGTTTTTCAAGAGGGCCATCAAATTTCCAGGTGTGCAACAGACAAGAAGGCCTTTACAGTTTGTTTCTACTCCAGTGCAACAGTTGATATTTTCTCTGCAGGAAATTTGGACCAAATTCAGTATCATTTTTTTCCATATATGCTTTTCCCCTCCATTTGATCTTTTCATCAGCTCCTCTGTCACATTGTAAGCTGTTCATGTCCCCGTCCTTGCCAGCACTTCATTGAGAGTGAGAACATACTATAGGGAATGTTATCCAGGCAGCATGGAGATGTTTTTGCCAGTATTTCAGCAGAAAGGGCATTTTTTGTCCCTTATCCTGTCCATGGTGGCGGACATGAGCACCTTTATCACCATGGGGGATGTCTTATGCACTTTCCCCTGTTTGTGTGCTTATACATACAGTGGATATAAAAAGTGTACACACCCCTGTTAAAATGGCAGGTTTTTGTGATATAAAAAAATGAGACCACAATAAATTATTTCAAAACTTTCCCCACCTTTAATGTGATGTATAAACCTGTACAATTCAATTGAAAAAACAAATCTGTTAGGAGAAAAAAATATAAATAAAAAAGTACAATAAGCTGGTTGCATAAGTGTGCACACCCTTACACTAATACTTTGTTGAAGCAACTGTTGATTTAATTACACCGTTCAGTCTTCTTGGGTAGGAGTCTACTAGCATTGCACGTCGTGACTTGGCAATATTTGCCCACTCTTCCTTACAAAAGCGCTCCAAATCTGTTAGATTGCTAGGGCATCTCTTGTGCACAGCCCTCTTCAGGTCACCCCACAGATTTTGTATTGGATTTAGGTCTGGGTTCTTGCTGGGACATTCCAAAACTTTCGTTTTCTTCTTGTGAAGCCATTCTTTTGTTGATTTGGATGTATGCTTGGGGTCATTGTCATGTTGAAAGGTGAAATTCCTTTTCATCTTCAGCTTTCTAGCAGACACTTGAAGGTTTTGGACCAAAAGTGACTGGTATTTGGAACTGTTCATAATTCCCTCCTGCTTGACTAAGCTCCAGTTCCAGCTAAAGAAAAGCAACCCCAACGCATGATACTGCCACCACCATGCTTCACCGTGGGGATAGTGTTCTTTTGGTAATACGAAGTGTTGTTTTTGCACCAAACGTACCTTTTCATATTGTGGCCAGAAAGTTCAACCTTAGTCTCATCAGACCGCAACACATTTTCCCACATGCTTTTGGGAGACTTGATGTATTGTTTTGCAAATTTTAGCCGGGCCTGGATGTTTATCTGTGTAAGAAAAGGCTTCCGTCTTGTAACCCTACCCCATAGCCCAGACATGGAGAATACGCGAGATTGTTGTCACGTAGTATGCAACCAGTACTTGCCAGAAATTCCTGCATCTCCTTCCCTGACCAGTTTTCGTCTTGTCTTTTCATCACTTTTAGAGGGACGTCTTTTACAAAGTCATTGTCTCATATTTTCTCCACTTTTTGATGATGGTCTTCACTGTGTTCCATGCTATATCCAATGCTGTATACATTTTTTTGTACCCTTCTCCTGACTGATACCTTTCAACAATGAGATCCCTTTGATGCTTTGTAAGCTCTTTGTGAACCATGGCTTTTGCTGTAACAGGCAACTGAGTAAATGTCTGGAAAATCCTACTAGGACAGCTGAACTTTATTTGGGGTTAATCAGAGTCCCTTTAATTGATGGCAGGTGTGTACCCAAGAAGGCTGAATGTTGTAACTAAATCATAAGGTGCTTCAACAAAGTATTATTCTAAGGGTGTGCACACTTATGCAACCAGCTTATTGTACATTTTTCATTTTTTATATTTTTTTCCCCTAACAGATTTGTTTGTTTTTCAGTTGAATTGTACAGGTTACAGGCCACATTAAAGGTGGGAAAAGTTTTGAAATTATTTATTGTGGTCTCATTTTTGTGCATCACAAAAACCTGGCATTTTAACAGGGGTGTGTACACTTTTTATATCCAGTGTACATGCTATGAGAGCTGGCCTCGCCAGCTTGGGATTATCATTTGCCCCCTTGTTTGAGACGTGGACTTGTATTTGTGCAGATAAGTATATTAATTTTGAGGCTAAAGTCTTCTAGCTTTAATTGTCACACAAACACAGCCTCAGCTGTTATTGTAAGCATTCTGTATTTTATGAAATCTAACTTCTGTGCCTGTTTAGGAGGTGGTCATGATTTTCAGAAGTCATCTGTTGAGAAGTCCTTTTCCAAAGGTTGGAGTCGTGATCAGCCTGTACAAGCTTTAATGCGGCAGAGAAGTGCTACAACCACTGGATCACCAGGAACTGAGAAGGCACGAAGCTTAGTACGGCAGAAAACAATAGGTATGCATATGTACTCATAAACTGCTTTATAATTTATGTAATGCTCACAGCTTTTTTTTAATTATACTGAATTATGTCTACTAAAATGCCATTAAAAAAAAACATTCAATAAGCAAAGTATTTATAAAATGAGCAAATAATTGGAATTTGTAAGGACTCTTAAATATAGGTTTACTGTTGAGAGAAATCTTTTCCCAGTATCGAGAATTGCAACATGTGGAGTTTGTTCTTTGACAGCTGCAGTCTTAATTTGAATTTAATTGGAAATAACTGATTTGAAGGTTAGCTAATGAGAAGAAAGATCACGGAGATGCATACTGTGACTGTTACTTGACTGCCTTCTGAAAGTGTTCAGATTATAATATGGCTAGAGAAGTGCAAACCATTCACTATTTTTTAATGAAGCATCTGTAAGCGTAGACATCATCCAGTTAGCCATGTTACATGTGACTTCAAAGTAGCACAAATAGCAGATAAGATGCTGTTGCTGCTGGATAATGTCCATACCTTCATAAGCACTTCCCATTAAACTTGCACTTTCTTAGCGCATCTCGTGGAAGGTATGAGATACCAAGGAAAGTGGTGATGAATTGACACAGCGTCTGTTAGAAATTACGACAGGTGAATGCTAGCCAAATGACACAAGAAATAGCATAATACTACAACACATTTGAACTGGTGTGCTACGTTTGATGGATATTTGTTTTTCTTGAATCTTTTCAAAACCAAGAAATCCATATGTGATCAGAGTTGTTAGTTGTTAAATGACTTGCTCCTAGATGGAAAATTAACATATATTGCTTTCAGACCAAAGCTTGATATGCTGAAATTATGTTGTAACTGCAACATCTGATGGTTACTTGCTAGCAACTCCAGTTTCTGCAGTGATTTTGCAAAATCATTGTGGAAGGTTTTGCTGTGTTGTACTAACTAACATTTTTTTCTGGTGAAATACCCTTACTGTAGGGGGTGGGGGGGGGGGGGCTCTACCTGAATTATGGAGAAAATTTACTTTGTTGTGGGAGGAAATCTTTATATGAAATCTAAAGCATTGGTTAAAAAGCTGCATTTTCTTGTGTGATTGTGAGGCAAGAGGTTTAGATTAATGAAAAAATATTTATGAAGTAAGCTTTAATAATAATGAATTAGGAATATTTTTTTTCAGAAAAAATAATTATGAACTGATAAGTGTCAATTGCTCTGTTTCTGTTTTGAAAATTGTTTTATGTTGGAATAACCTTGCACTAGTAGGTCAGATCCATATGGTTTTCTTCAGTCTTCCCACAACAGCATGTTTCTGTGTGTATTTAATGCAAGTCACAGTTAATGAAGTGATTAACGTGTAAAATGGGTCAGAAGCTTTTTATACTTTTAGAGCTACCTCCATCACTACCTTCCTGCACATTTCCTTGGCATAATGCTTTTTGTTTTCACAAGTTATTATGATCTTTTCTTTTCACAGTACATTCTTTTATGTGTTCTTGTAGCGATCATTAAAATAATTCAAGTCATTGTGGTGACTATATTTTGTACCATGTTGAAAAAACAGTTTGTGTAACTATACCCAGCTCTCTCCAAGGTTGTGTGACTTTGGATGAAGTTATATTAAGTACTATAGGGAACAAAGGTCCCAACAAGGAGGTGGGGGTGAGGTGAAGGGTGGTTTTCCTCCCATTTCACAGACGGTGCTGCTATTTAGTGTAATTAAAATTCTTAAAAATCTTAATATGCCTGCAAGATTACATACGCATGGTAGATGTCACAAATGCCATTGCTTGTTTTCATTTTTTTTTTTATCTCTGATCTTTTCTGTTATTTACAACTGTTGCAGATTTTTGGGGATCCTGAGATGGCATATGAATGGATGGTGGCCCTGTATTCCATAACTGTTCAAGATGGATCCCTGTTAATAACGTATTGCTATCATACTGTGAAGTCATACATGGATAAGATGTCCATGCCATTGATACCCAAGATGTTTGTTGAACATGTCAGTCCACTAGTCCATTGGCTTTTCATCTGGTGTAGCCTGTGAATGCAACCTTAGACCATAACAAGTCTAGTATTATTTCTGACTTTTTCTGCATGATGTTGATTTTGCATTTATAAAGGAGACTTGGCTGGATGGGAATTTTTCTGCATCTGCCTTCTTCTGTTTTGTCAGGCTGCTGCTTAGCCCCTTCAGATGATTGCTGTCGACTGGAGTCTAGTTCTTTTAGTTTGGTTTGTGTTTGTGTGGTGTGTGTTTGACTGTATCTGGTCCACTTTTAACTGAACACTTGACAGGAGTAATGGTAAGTACCCTTGATCTAATGTTGTCAGTTTTCATTCATTCCTCAACAGTTGGATGCAGATCCGATTCGGCCATTACTATAGCTCATGTTGACCATAACATTCTCAACCTTCTGCCTTACCTACAATGCATCAACCTCTAACATACTTCAGATCTCGTTTGCTGCCTTCACAAAATAAACATGGTCATCTGAGCTCTCGAGCTTATTTTCAGATAAGTGCATTTTTCTTGGCTATTTTTTTTATATATTTTTTTCTTACACTTGATGTATTCATTATATGTACACCATGGCTGGTATTTTCATAGATTTTTTTCCTTTTTCTATTTAACTTTTTCTTTACACTTTTCAGTATACTCTTGCACACCATTGCTGGTACTGGCTCCTCCTTTGCATTATTTCTCTTGTCTTTAGAAAAGAGTTTTTTTTTAATCTATTTTTCTTCCTTCCTGTTTTTGAAGATGTCTGAAAAAGGCCCTACGCAGTTTAAGAAACTGAAAAAATGGGGTCATAAGCTTCTGCTCTCAGACGCACATGATTTGTGCGTTTGCCTGGGCCCAGACCACCTGAACATAGATTCTTCTGTTTGTAAGAATTTTAGCCAGCAAGCTATCGCTGATCATAAGAACAAGTTGATATTAAAAGGTTTGTTATCTCCTGCCTTATCTGAAGCATTTACTGGGGCTCAACCCCCTGAAACTATTTCCAAGGAGACCATCTAGATCTTCCACTTCGTTGTTGAAGGAACCGCCATATAGAAGCCAGCACTTGGATCTCCAAAATCTTTTTCGGATCTGAGTTCGTTGGATCCAAGGATTTTTCCAAGAACTCTATATTCACCAGCCATTGACCTGGTGCCGTCTAGGGTCCCATCTCCTTCTGTAGCTTCCTCTTTTTCTTCCTGGAGTCTCACCGAAGCCGATGTGGATAGGATGATGACATTTCTCTTGGCACAGTTACAGATGGGGGTTCTCTTGGCTCCTACCCTTTTGGGTCAAGGAAACCTTGGTTTGCTCTGCCCTTTCACTATCGGCTTATTCTCCGATCCATCTGTCCATTTCAGAGCCCTTGGATCAGAGTTTACCAAGACCATCTGGGTCAGATCTGAGAACAGTTTTATCCTTAGATCTGAGGATTTCTGTCAGTGCTCCGACTGCAACAAGATTGGAGCGGGATGATTCTTGGAACTGTAGCATCCATGCTGGTCAGAGATGTTGGAGTTGACTCCGAAGTTGTTGGAACCATCTCTGCTCCTCTGAGCCTCGGCATCGGACAGCTCAGGTGGAATGTCTTTGAGGGGGAAGCGTGACTGTACGGCTCCGTTGGCTTCCTTGTTACTGGGATGTTATGCTTTTGAGGTGGTGGAGAGAGTTTTCTCTGCTTCAGCAGGATGGATGGTCTCTCCCCCTCCCAGATCTCCCTTCAGAATCTCATGTGTTTCTGCACCTTGAACCTCAACATTCGACTCCACAGGGACAGCCACCCCAAACTCTCCAGGCTACCCAGCAGGGTATCACAATCTCTTCTGATACTTCTCTGGAGCATCCCACTGAAGTACCACCTAGGAAGAGAAAGTGCAAAAGGAAGCACTTGTATTCCCCACAAGAATCTTTCACTGAAGATATGGATTTTGATGAAGGTGAGGAATCCCCAAGATCACCACCAGAAGACGTCTCATTTGGATCCTTAAACAAAGGGGTGGCTGGTCATCTGACAGTCCTTCTGCAGAGAAATAGGTATTCCTGGAGGTGTTTGGATCTGGCCCATCTACGTCCTGGGTGACTCCGTCTGCTGATAAGGTCATTAATTTGATCTGTAAGCGAGTGTGGAAGGAGCCTGACTAGGTTGAACCTATCCGAAGAGACCGGATCGGATTCTGGTACCACCTTCAGGAAGGGAGTTTTGGAGTAAAAGAGTATCTGTAAGTGCTATGGTTGTGGCAGTGGCCACTAAGAACAGCTTGCAGAACAAAGTTCCAGTGTTCATCCCCCTAACAGAGAGTCTAAGGCTTTGGACAGATTCAGGGAAGTGGGTATATGCTTCAGTGACTTTTGCCTTCAGATTGCTGAACTACATGGCACGCTTTACAAGACACCAGAGGGACTTGATTAAGGAAATGTCAAAATCCCTTTTTTGGGACCATTACTGCTGAGACTCAGGCTTCTGTGGCCTCACAGTTGACAACCCTTTAGTCCATCTCAAATTCGTTCATGAGGCTTATCTCTCATGCAGCAGGGGGTACCACAAGTGCAGTGGGTTCAGGCATTTCCATTAGAAGCATGCCAGGATGCACTTGTGTGACTTTGAGGAGCCCTTCAAGTCCTTTCATTAATGCTCCTTTTGACGGAACCTCTTTATTTGGCCCTTAAGTGAAGGACACACTGTCCCGGTATGAGCAGGATAGAAGGACCCTGTCTGCAGATTATTTCCAGAGGTTATATAATTCCCTTTTCCCTTCCACCTCCATCCTCATACAAATTTCCCGATGTTATACCCAGTCAGTGGAAAACAGCAGAAATACAAAAGCTGCTAGAAAAGAGAGTAATCCAAGAGGTCCCACCAGACCAGATAGAAACCGAAACTTGCTCACACTGGAGACCAATTTTGGATCTCAGCAACTTGCGAAAATCAGTTTGACACGCACAGTTTCGGATGGTCACAGTTCAGTCCATTTTGCCCTTTCTGGGCAAGGACGACTGAATGTGCTTGATAGACCTTCAAGACGTACTGTCACATAAAAATTAACTTGACAGTCTAAAATGGCTAGTAGACAGTCATTACCAGTTCAGAGCCATGCCCTTTGGTCTCAGCACAGCCCCCAGGATATTCATAGGTGTGTACCAGGCTAATGGCCCTGGAGCCCTTACAAGCCTAGCCCATAGGATTACCCTGGCATCATGCCACTCAACCTTAGTTCCTAGTGCCTCTGTCTAGTAGAGCCACTGGAGTGATCCCTGGGATGAATTTTCTATTTCCCATCCACTCATCAAGATTTCTCTTGAAGAGGGCCAGTGAGGTGCTCTGATTGACATGTATGGGAAGTCTATTCCATAGCATGGGCAGTCTCTGGGTTATGAACCTGTCCCTCCAGCATGTTCTGTTGATTGTGGTAATATGGTTGAGGTCTCTGGAGCATGTGGTGCAGTGGGATTGGGATTTTTTTGATGTAACATTTCTAACAGAGCTGGGTCAGGCATGGCTTTGTATGTCAAGCAGAGATCGCCTCTAAGTAGGCGATATGAGACAGAGAATAGTTGGAGGTTTTTGAGTCTTTCCATATAGGACAAGTTTTTAAGGCCTAGGATCCTCTTTGTGAGGTACTTTTGCGGCCTCTCCAGTTGTTGCAGGTGTCTAGTGAGGTACATGCCAAATGGGGCATTGTACTCAGTGATTGGCCTAATGAGGGAAGAGAAGAGGAAGACAATGACCTCTTTCTTCCTGGATGCAAAACCCTTAGTAATGAGATGTGCCACATAGAAGGACTTTCTGACCACAGTGGTAACGTGGTGGTCAAAAGAGAGGTTGCTGTCAACCTGTGTTCCCATATCTCTTGTAACGCCTTCTTTGTTCAGTGGACTACCATCAGTGTGGTAATTCAAGGGAACTGGGTTTTTCCCAAAGGGATGAAGGCACATTTTTTGGCATTGAGCTTAAGGCCATGGTTCTGACACCAGTCGTCGTTCTCATTGAGGCCTTTCTGTAGGATGTCAGTATCACTTGGGAAGTTAATAATAGCTCCCAACTTGCAATCATGTGCAAACTTTGTCAGCCAGAGTCCCTTCGTGTTGGCCTGGACTTCAGAGAAGTAGATACCAAGCAGGACAGTACTCAGGACTGAACCCTGTGGGACTCCACTCGTGACTGGTCGGCATTCTGACTTGGAATCAGCTACTTTCACACTGTGGGTTCTATCTGTGAGCCAGTTTGCAACTCACCTAGTGATGTAGGAGTTGATGCCTAGCTTAGTAAGTTTTTTCTATGGTTCCTGAGTGGGGAAATGGTATCAAAGGCCTTGGCCAGATCAAGGTAGGCTGTATGAACCACCTTGCCTTCATCCACAGCTCTGGTGACTGACTCAAAGAAGTCGACCATGTTGAGCAGGCATGATCTACCCTTCACAAAACCAAACTGTGTAGGATCCAGAGTTTGGAGATTCCCTATATCCTTGTTTATTAGGTCCTTGATGATGCATTCCATAGCTTTTGCATATCAGACTCGTCAGGCTAATGGGGCGATAGTTCCCAGGGTCTGTAGTCGCTCCTCCTTTGTGGAGAGGGATGGCTGTAGCAGTGCGCCATTCGGTAGGGACAAAGCCTGAGGTGAGGCTGTGATTTAACAGGGCACACAGGTGAGGTGCCAGTTCACTCTGTAGTTCATGTAGAACACAGCTAGGGATACTGTCCGGTCCCATAGAAGCTGTATTCTTGGCTTTGGACAGTGCTATTTTAACCTCTGCAGCAATATTACTGGGTGCCTGGCAATCTACTGGTATTGTGATTGGTCCTTTGGGGGGGGGGGGGCAACATTAGCACTGAATCTGTCCGCCAGTATATTTGCAATATCTGTTGGCTCAGTATAGGAGGTACCATTGTGCAATAGCTCAGAGCAAGTCTGGGTATTGCCATGGAGATTCTTTACATAACTATAGAAGGCCTTGTGGTTGTCTGTACTATCTGCTGCAATTCTGTTTTCATAGCTAGCTTTAGAGGATTTAATGAGGGATCTCAACCTTTTGTTGAGGCTGATAAGGGAGTTTTTCCAGTCTTGGGACTTCACCTTATTCCGCATCAGTTTCCTCCTTCTGTTGTAGAGTTTGTTTATGGCAGGAGACCACCAGATTGGATTCCTTTTTTTTTTTTGAGGAGAGCGTCTTAGTTCTTTTGGATATGGCGAGTTCCATGCATTTGTGTACATGTTCGTACAGTGCATTGGTGTATGATTTGACGGTCATGCAACTCTTCTCCATTTGCATGGGTGCGTTGAAGTTAGCCACCTCTGTTTTTAGAAGCCCAAAGTTAGCTTTGGAGAAGTTTTTCATGGTGTTCACCAAATGCATGGTACTGGTGGCAGCTTACTTGAGATGACAAGGATTCCTGGTGTTTCTATATCTAGACGACTGGCTTTAATACCAACTTGACCAGGCATAAGAGCGAGAGATTAGGTACTTCAAACTTACACCGTTCTAGACATTACCATAAATTACAGCAAATCTCTGAACCTTCTTAGATTCTGGAGTTTATAGGAACAATTTTCAATGCTGTATTAGTAACAGCTTCTCTTCCTCTTGCAAGAGTACAGGCTATCAGATTCCAGGTCAGGAAGATAATTCACAGTACAGCAGTTACAGCACGATTGATTCTACAAGCCCGAAGGTCAATGTCATCTGCCATAATTTTAGTTCCTCTAGCAAGAGTCCGCATGAGGATTCTTCAGTGGCTGCTGGCAACTCAGTGGTTGATTCTTTCAACTCATATCAATCTAAATAAAAGTCACTCAAGCATGCAGAAGTTCTCTTTGGTGGTGGATTTGATCAGATCAAGTTCTTCAAAGGCGTCCTTTCATTCTCCCTCAGCCCAAGGCCATAGTGACCAAGGACGCATCCCAGATTGGGTGGGGGGACACTTTCTGGGGAAAACAATCCAAGGCACCTGGTCCCCTGAAGAGGCCAACATACATATCAACATCTTAGAAATGGGAGCAGTGCTCTTAGCGTTGCAAGCATTTCAAGACTCTCTTCCCTCTGGAACGATTGTGATTCAGACGGACAATATGTCGGTAGTCTGGTACATAAACAAGGAGGAGACAGGTCTTACCCCTTGTGCTGAGAAGCCCTCAGAGTGTGGCAATGGGTGATCTCTTCCTTCCACTTTCTGATAGCAACACACATCCCAGGAAAGTCCAGCATGATAGCAGGCAAGCCGAGCAGGTACTTTCTACTACCTCACAAGTGGTCCCTCAATAACAAAGTGGCAAAAATGATTTTTTTCTCAATGGGGGCCAGCCTTGCTGCAGTCTCTTTGCTTCTCCCTTACGCAACAAGTGCAGCAGCTTCTTTGCCCTGATCCCCCCACTGGATTTATCATCAAGGGATGCTGTGCTCCACATTTTGCTCCCCAGCCTCCTGTATGCTTATCCCCTGACTTCTTGATCCCCATATTTCTGCAGAAAGCTGCCAGCTTGAAGAGCAGAATTATCCTCATTGCACTTTACTGGCCTCAACAGATTTGGTTCCCCTTTCTTTGCCCTCATCTAGTCGACCAGCCTTGGATTCTGGATCTGATTTCAGACCTCCTGTCTCACCCGACTGAATGATTCATCCGGATATCTTAAACCTAAAGCTTGACAACATGGTTTGTCCACTTCCTTTAGTAATCAGACAACCTATGCTCTCTTCCCCTCTCCATCATATATTTTTATCTTCCCATAAAGCTTCTTCAAGGAAACTTTACAGAAGTAAATGGAAAAGGTTTATTTTTTGGGCATATCCGAAACATATTGACACTTTTTCAGAGTGTCTTTGAATTTTTGCAACAATTTGTAACAAGTTGGCAGCAATCTTTAACTTCCATATTGGCTTTGAAAATTCTTCCTGGCTTTATCTAAGGTTTGTAAGGCCTTCTTCAGAGGCACTTTTCTACTGACACCACCTTGTAAAGACCCTACTCCACCATGGGACTTGAATTTAATACTGCAGGCCTTAACTCATCCCCCCTTTGAACCAGCAGCAAAATGGGATCTTAAATTTCTGACCTAGCAAAACTATCTTTCTAGTGGCCATTATCTCTGCTACAAGAATTACTGAATTTCAAACATTGTCCTCCAAACCTCCCTACTTGATTTTTCATAGAGATAGAGTAACATTACAAACCAAACCCTTCTTTCCTTCCTAAGATGTTGTCAGAATCCAACATCAACTAGTCTATTAATCTGCCTGTCTTCTTTCCAAAATTTAAAAGCAAAGGAGAATATATGTTGCACGTATTAGTTATTAATAAACAGTTAATTTTTTACTTATATAGGACAAAATAATTTAGAAAATCTTAACTGTTTGATCGGATGCCAAATTAGTTAAATCAATTACAAAAGTATCCTTGGCAAGATGGCATACCGAATGTATACCTTTTGTCTACAATAAATTGAGTATTTCATTACCATAACCTTTGAGCCCACTTGACTGGATCCATGGTAACTTTATCAGTGTTTTTGTCCCGACATTCTATGGATGACATATGTGCAGCTGCATCTTGGGCTAAACCACATACCTTTACTACTCATTACAGACTAGATCTAGTCTCAAGGGGAAATGCACCCTTTGGCTCAACTGTACTCGGGAACATCCTTCCTTAGAGTCCACCCGAGATTTCCGGTAACTGGGGACTGTTGAGGAATGAATGAAAATTTACATTTACGTCAAATAAAGAAGTTACGTAATCACCATAACATTCAATCTGTGTCGTCCGTTTTCATTCTTCAACTCCCCTCTTTCCAACCATTCAAAAATTATTTCTTGAAGAACGAGATCTTTTAAGGAGTCTTCTGATCCTTCCATTGAGCTCCAGATAATGGCTTTCTGTAACCAGAAATTCACAGTAATATTTTAATAATTCTGATTTAGCAAACAAGATCTGAGGTATGTTAGGAGTTGGTGCATTGTGTGTAAGGCTGAAGCTCGTGAGCTTTATGGCCACCACGAGCTGTAGTAATGACTGAGTCGGATTCAAGGTTCGAATATGAACCCAAATGTTGAGGAAGAATGAAAATGGACAACACAGATGCAACATTATGGTGAGTAGTACATAAGTTCAATTTTACTTATCTGGTAGCATCAAGAAGTTTATGCAGAAGCTGGAATTGAATTCCCTTCTCTTACTGTTGATGCTACAGTTGTCTGGGTTGATGTCAAGTTCATTGTTGTTGCAAGGACGTCCCTCCTTATTGTAATATCTTTTTAAAGTCATGCCTTGTATCTTCCAGCTGTGAAAGATAATCCCAAATTGGGCGATGGAGCCACTTTGAACACAACTTGATTTTAGTTTAGTTTGGGGCTCCCCTGTTGAGTCACCTGTTTCTGAAGTCTTCTTTATAATTATTTACAAACAATATTAGTGAGTGATATGATTCCTTTGTTGGGCCTTTTCTTTATGGACTGTGATGCTGACTTTGCAGGTAGACGAGTGGCATCCCGTTAACAGGCTTTCACTAGTGCTGTTAGTCGGCTAACCCCATTTTTTTGTCCATCTTTTATCATCTGCAAGAGAAAGATGGTGCAAGCAAGAGTTCTTTAGCCTCAGAAGTTAAACGTGGAGGTTGAAATGCAGATGCTGATGGAAGGGCTGAGTGGAAGGTAAACTTATGGAGGAGCAGTTCTCTTTCTACAAGTCAGTGATTAAATGTAAATTAGTATTCTTGTCTGGTGAAAGAACTGGAGCAGCTAGCCTTGACATTGCAGATTGTGGACAGTTTATGCAGTCCATGTTATTCTGACACCTGGAAAACATTTTGCTCTTTGGATTGTGTGGTGGTCACTTATTACTTTCCTGATCAAGTTTCCCAGATCTGGCAAGATGTTTCCTTGTTTTCCCCAGTGGTTCTTGTGTTGTTAGCTTATAGGATCCTGCAATTAGGTACTGGACGGTGTTGATTCTTTTGAGATTATGGGCTGTCTGCACCCTTGAATCCTTCTTATTGTGGATTAAACGTAGGCCTTTCAATTTTTACTGTGTTGTAATATTTTAAGGTTGTACAGCCCTCACTAAGGGGACAGGTAATTTTTTTCAAGAGTTCTCAAAATAGTTATTGCTCTGTTCTTAACTCGTTTAATCTGCTGGAGCTCATCAGTGCTAGTTGCTAAATTCATCCTTGTGAGCAGTGTTGCATTCTGTGCTGTTTCAGAAAATCATTTTCTAAAATTTTATCTGAAATACATTTTGATAACCTTGAGTGGTAATAGTCATACAAACAGTATAAACAGAAATCATCAGATAGGACCCCACCGGCTTTAATTTGTGTCTCCGTTCCCTCATATATCCTCCTAATCAACCTTATAATTTTTTTCAAGAAATGCAAATGCTTCCATTGCCCTGCTCACTCTGTCAAATGCTTTCTCTGCATCAAGACTCACAAACAACAATGGTCTTTTCTTACATTCTGCTTCCTTCTGGATCATCAGTATTCTGTTAATGTTGTCAAATGTTTGCCTCCCCTGTTGTTGGTGAGTCTTGATACAGACAAAAGCATTCGATAGAGTAATCTGGAATTTTATGGATAGAATAATAGAGGCATTGGCATTCTCTTTTATAATAAGTTTAATTAAGAGGATATATGAAGGATCGGAGGAAAGAATTAAAGTGGGAGGGTTCCTCTCTGATAAGTTGTGCTTAAATAGAGGAACCAGACAGGTGTGTCCTCTTGCCATTTTATTTGCTTTATATTTAGAGCCATTAGCAAAGAAAATAAGGGAACCAGAGATTCAGTGATATAATTAGTGTGGTAATCAGTAAAGGTGGCTTTATTTGCAGGTGATATTTTGTACCTGATAAATCCAGAAAAGAACATCTCAGTGTTGTGGAACATTCTGAGACAGTTCTGGATTTTTGGGGATTTTTTGGGGATATAAAAATAATGAAGATAAAACACAGTTTATAGCCATAAATTAGGTATCTACACACTGATTGGTTCAGCAATACCCATATGTATAGGGACACAATAAGATGAAGTGTTTGAGTATGGATTTAAAAGGCTTCCACTACAGCAGCTAAAAGTATGTGGATAGAGACCAAACAAGTGATAATACAAAAAAACTGGAAGGTGTTGTTTATGGATAATGGCTAGTGACGTACATGCAGTGAAAATGTTTTTAGTCCCGTTAGTTTTATATATAGGACAAGAACATTTTTTTTAAACCAGATGAGAAGTTGTGGACAATAATTAGTAAAAAGTTGAATTAATTTTTCTGGCTGAGGAACAGGGCAAGAGTTAACTGGAATAAGTTGATCCTTTCAATAGTACAAAGTAGTTTTGGATTACTTGATTTTAAAGGATGTTGTAGAGTTACACTGTTAAGGCTCATATATGTAACATAAGCAGAGAGTTATATTTCAAAGTGAAAAGGGATGATGTTGAGGCAGGGGAAGAAGTTCAAATAATGAGAGAGTGGGATTTTGGATGCAGATCCTTAAGGAGAATAACTGCAGCCATATGGAGTATTGTAATTAGCAGGAAGTATTCTAAGAACTAAGCCAACACGAGAATTGATACAAGAAATGTTGGCAATATAGATTAATACAAGTAGGAGTACAGAAAATAAGCATGGAGGAGACTGGAACTTACTGGAGAAAACTGGCAAAGTAACCAAGGTATTGGGAGTAAATAGTTAGAGAAGGAAAGGTATTAGATTATGATGAGGCCAAGAAGAGATTTGGACTGCCACCTAGAGACTGCCATCTGTACTGGGGATTGATGTCAGAGTATCGATAAAGAGAAAGAGATGGGGAATTCTCAGTTAAATACCTGTTCTGGTATAGTTTTTAGCTGATTCTAGAACAGAAGCTGATGTTAAAAAATGGATAATTAGTAGGGCTTATAAAATATTGCACAGTAGCTATAAGAAAAAATCTGAGGAGGTTGGAATGGTAAGACAGACTGGAAAAGGTATATACAAGGGGCAATGAGAGGAAAAATGTATGGCTCCCAAGTATGCAACAGAGTCCAGAAAGTTTTGAATTTTTGTTTGAAAGTGTTTGTGTAGGTATTTCTATACCCCAAGCAGACTTCAAATAATTTTTTCGCTGGTAGATGGGAAATGTTAGATGTGTGATGGGGGAAGAAATAGGTAACTGGAAATGTATGTTTTGTGAGTGTAATGAGTTGGAAGATTTTAAACATTCCCTGCAGAGCACTCATGTCAGAAATATTGGGTGGCACATGGCTACAACTAGGGAAACTATTACTTTGAGCTGGGCCACAGGATCTCATTTGCTTAGAATGTAGTAAGGCCTTGCTAAGTGTAATTCTTTTGGGTGTCAAAAAGAAATTTTCAAGAAAATGGAAATCAAAGTCTAAACCAGATGTATTTGAGTTATTGAGTATTATAAAAGAGGTAAAAGAACTGGAAGAGGTATGTTTAGAAGAGGGAAGGAGCAAGGTACATAGAAATTAATGGAAATTGTGGGAACAATACATGCAGAATAATGTTGAGGAGGAAGGTGTGGAGGGTTAAGGAAAGGAGAACTGAGCAAATTTTGTAATGTTGGACTGATGGTGGATCTAAAGAAATAAAAGATAGATGATGTGTAAAAATGGTAATGTTTTTTTCTTTTCTGTTAATCTGTGTTTGCATATGTCTTAACTGATAATTTAATAAAGATGTTAAAAAGTCATGTTTGTACAAGTTTCTCAAACACCTTAGTGATTAGGCATTGAATTGAAATGGATTTAAAGTCCTGTGGTGAATTGGGGAGAGTTGTTTTAGGTGTAGGAGTAATAAGAGAGTGTTTAACTGAGGGGTATAATATGTATGTAGTAAGAGGATAGATTCTGTTTAAGAGCTAAAGGTTTTGAAAGAGGTCATTCGCTGGCTGGAGGAATGTGTTTGTATTAGAGTTTATGTCCAGATTTTGACAGAGCTGACTGGCAGCCCCCTAGCTGTAATATGTTAAAAATGAGAACCAGGTTTAAGGGTAGCGGTAATAGCTTGTACTGAAGTGTTGATGAACTGCAATTGTTGGTGGTTGATACCGCTAGACCTGGGCTAGTTAATGGCAGATGATCTATTGGGGTGTTGGTTAGTTTTTCAAATTCTTGTTTATCAATAATGGATAGTGGAGGGCAGGATGAGTTGGGCTTATTTCAGAATACAAGATGTTTTTAATGTTCCTTCAGAAAAGTGTTGGATTTGAAGCAAAACTATTTTGTTCCTGTGTGAGATGCACATTCTTTGTCTTCTTAACTTCTGTTTTGCATTTTTGACAGAGGAATAGAGAGAGAGATGATGGTTCGAGAGGTTAGTAACTTTCCAGAGATAAAAAGACCATGCTAAAAAACAGAAAAGAAAGCTTTTAGTGAACTCTCTTAGCACGTTCATCTCAACAAGCAGACTCTGAACTAGGCTGTCCTTTTTCAGTGTGATTTTCTTTTTGATTTTCATTTGTACTGTCACTAATTCTTAATTCTGCCTTTTTCGGTTTATTTTTGTAACTTGGGAAAATTGCTATTGAAAATGAATTGAAGAAAGTTGAGTGTGAATTCTTTATTATAGAATCCATTATAGCATTAATGGTACAGTTCATGACTGGTGTACATACTGCATTTTGATATGAAACAAAATGTTATAGGAGTTAAATCCCACTTCAAAATAATTTGAGCTGTGTTGCTGTTCAGGGCTCCATTTTTTTTTTTTTTGATTCAGTGTTATCCACCATGTACTTACCAGTCGGGAATGCACTGTCATAAGACTGAGTTGTCATTGTTGTTCTGACTGTACCCAGTTATACCGCTCCTCCTCCTAGGTTCCAGCTACTGCCATATCCAAAAACTGTGTGGGTTTAATCCTAACATTCATTGTAATTAACCTACTGAAACTAATTTCTGAGAAGACAGAGCTTCACCTTTTAAGTCCCCAATGGTTTACTCATTGTGGTCCCAATTCAGTTTAACTTGTTAGGAACTGAACCACAGGAAAATCTTTGAAGTTTTTTTTTTTTTTTTTTTTTTGCAGGGTAGCAAGGCCAACCTGAACTCGTGTGTACTGGCTGCACAATCTCAGAAACTTGGGGAGGGGAACCATACACACCATAGTCACATGGTTCACACTTGAAAACTTTACCATTGGTGATTCCCTATGAAAAGGGCTGGTTGAGAGCCTTACAGATATGTTGTCTTTCCATTATCACTTCCCGATTTTCTCTAACCTTTTCTGATTGATTTGTATAGGTACAGTGTATTATGTATGCCATACTAATCTGTTTTTAACAGCACAGCAGCTTCTATTTTTGACTCAACCAAAAGCTCAACCAGAGCTAATTTTTCACTTCATTCTTCCCTATCCCTTTCTCTTTACCTATACTCTATCAGTCCATGATAGGGAAGGTAGTCTCCAACCAGCAGTTCATACTGTTTTTACTTGATTATTCTGCATCTTATTCCCCCTACTTGTAGTCATTCCTATTAGTAAAATCTCTTTTCTCCATTCCTGTGTTGACTTCATTCCATAAATGCTTTATACTACTTTATGCATATAATAATGTGTGGAATCGTACTCTCTCATTATTTTGTGAACTCCACCTCCCCCATTTCGCCATAATTTCTTTCCACTTTAATTTATAATCATTTGCTTGTGCTCATATATATATATATATATATATATATAGATATATATATATATGTGTGTGTGTGTGTGTGGGTGTAAGCCTTAACTATGTAGCTAACTATCCCTTTAAATCTTGCAATCCTAAATCACTTTGCTCTATGGAAAGAAACAACGTATCCCACTCAACTCTTGCCCTCTTTCCCTCCCAAATAAATTCCTTCAATTCTTGATTAATTATGGTCTGTAATTTCTGTTCTGGTTGATAAAAATATGCCTGACTTGTATATAATACTAAAGGGACTAGTAACATTTTCACTGCTTGTGTCTTACTATCCATATCCATAGTCAAGAGCTTCCTACATCTCACTCTGTATATTTTATTTTAGTCTTTTCCCACATATTCTTAGGTGCTATAAAAGAGTCGGCTATACACATAAGAACTCGATAAATATGAGTACTTCTGAACCAACTCAAGCGCAGGAACATAGTTTACTGCTATATCCTTTGATTTGCCTTCTTTTATTTTATACACTGAAAAACATGAAACTGTCTCATAATGTTCCACAACACTGAAATGTAGTTTTCTGGATTTATCAAGTTCAAAAGAATGTCACTTGCAAATTTGTCCTGATTGCCATACCAACCATATTCTTCAGTTTTTGAGTCCCTTATTTTCTTTTTTCGTTGCCAAAGCTCTAAGTGTAAAGCAAATAACAGAGAGGAAAGAGTACCACCAACCCTGTAGCTTTGTTCAAACACAGCTTGTTAGAGAGCAACACCCCTACAGCACATGCCTGTGTATACACACACACACACCTTAATTCCTGCCTCTGACCCTTCATGTATCTTCTTTATTGACCCATTATTCCATCATTAAACCCAAGTACTGCCACTGAAGTCATAAAATCTCCGCTGTCTATTAAATGCCTTCTCTGCTTCAAGACCCACCAGTAATAGTGGTGTTTTTTTTTTGTTTTGTTTTTTTTTTGACACACTACTTCCCTCTGGACCATCGTTGTTTGTCTCCTTCCTCAAAGCCACAGTGATCCATATCTATCATTTTGGCAGCACCCTAGCCATTCTCTTAGCTAGTTTACACACAAAACACTTCATAATCATAGTTCTAAATTTAAACTGGTCTGTACGAAGATGGGTCTGAGAGGTCTTTTACTCTCCTTTGGCAGTGCAACTTTCTTCCAAGATATTGCACTATCCTCCCTTTATAAAATATTGTTAAAACCTTTAAGGTAGTTGAATAACTTTCTTCCTAGCTTTCAAACTTCAATAGGAATACCATCTGTCCCAGGAGACTTCTCTGTTGATTGAGTATACATCACCATTTTTATCTCATCCCCTGCTGTCTTTGCTATTAATTCTTCAACCTCATCTTCCAGCACCTGTATCTGTTTTCTGCTGCATAAGTCTGTGTTCTAATGGTTTTTAATAGCTTTTCAACAACCCTTTCAAAGTTGGCCAATTGTGGGTGGAGTGGGGGGGGGGAGTAAACACACTTTTCCTTAGTCTTTCTTTATTTCCATTACTTACCATAAAAAAAACCTCTAAATTTAGTTTTCTAGTAAACATTTTCAAATTGAGTATTAATTTGGTTCCTGTGGATCTGAGAGGTGAGCATGGGAGGCAAAATTGGAATATAGAGAGCTGTTTTGGCGGATAAAACTTGAGGCCAGTTGCTACACTGGCCTAAACGGTCATATTAATATAGCTCCTGTGTTAAAATTAAGGGCTGCTAAACTTTGAGCATTAATGGAGACTGGTAGCACACTGGTTTTGGACTTAATATCATTTATATTTTTTAAAATGAATGTGTGGTCTTTTGGCATCAGGAAATTATCATGTAAAAGGTTGTCATGTTTTAAATTTCCACTAGATGGTGTAAAATGAACATGAGAATTTTGTAACACTGTACTTTTAAATAAAAGTAGAAAAGTTACCTATTAATTTTTATATTGTTCTAAAAGTAGTTTAAAAGCATTTCAAATGTATTTTATATGTTTTGAGTAATTTAGGCCCTTTAGCGAGTTTTACAATTTTAAACAGTTTTGAATGATTTTAAACTATGTTAAATAGGGTTAATTATAAAGGAAGTGTGATTGGTTGTTTAAGTTGTCTGTGTTATATATATTAGGGAGGACTGAGGCGTGTGTGTTATCTGATGAAGTCAGTTGGGGATGAAAACGCATGTGGATTGTTTTGTGCATTAATTTGAATTAAAGACTGCCTTCCAGCAGGAAAAGATTTGTTTCCTGTGTGGCGGTGTGGTTTTTTTCATGGTTCTGTAAAGTGTCTGTCTGTGCTCCTGATAAACTAAAACCAATTGTCAAATTTCATACATTTTGTGCTTTGTTGAATGCAGCCCATGCAACTTATTTCCTATAGTAATTCTGTTTATTAAAAAGTGTACTTTTATTTAGTTGTACAGTTCGTAATCAAAGAATTAGCAATAAGGGCAGCACAGTGGTGTAGCAGTTGGCATTGCTGCCTCACAACAAGTGGTTCTCCAGTTCGATTCTCTGCTGGTGGAGTCTGCATGTCCTCCCTGTGTTTGCTTGGGTTTCCTCTGGGTGCTCTGGTTTCCTCCCACATTCCCAAGACATGCTGCAGGTAGATTGGACATTCTAAATGGCCCTAGGTGTGTGTGTGTGTGTGTGTGTGTGTGTGTGTGTGTGTGTGTGTGTGTGTGTGTGTGTGTGTGTGTGTGTGTGTGTGTGTATATGTATGTGTGTGTGTATGTATGTGTGTGTGTATGTGTGTATGTATGTATGTATGTATGTATGTATGTATGTGTGTGCCTTCTGAGGAAGGTTGGGTACTGAACACCGTAAAAGCTCTACTGCCACTTGTTCTGTGGACACCAATAATCCACTGTGGCGGCCCCTAATGGGAGCAGCTAAAAGGTGTAGTAGTAGTTTAGACTTTATTGGTTCCAGTTTTTAAGCAGTTTCAAGGAAAGAATTAATGAAAAAACTTATGGGACAGCAAGCATATTTTTCAAACAGTTCACCCTCCAGTTCTTCTACTGTTTGTAGGCTTTCTGATATATTTGCAAATGTAACACTGTTTTTTTTTTTTTAGTTGTATCCATCTCTTTTGACAACCTTTATTGGACACAACTCTGTTTATTAAGAACAGCACAGATTACATCACAGTGAAATATAAAACAGAATACATTTTCAAAAATATTGTAAGAACTCAACATATTGAAACTGTAAACAATATTTAAATAATGAAAAAGATTAAAAATATTTTGAATAATGGAATCATTGATTGACAAACCAATAAATTCTTATTCCACTTAAGGTCTAATCTATTCGTAGGAAAAAAATACAGCACATAAGTGCAAATTTAATTTTGGTTAATATCAACGTATCCGTAGGAAAGATAGACTTTTTTGTTTGAGTACATAAATGTTAAAATGCAGAGTATATTTAGTTGTTGGACTGTTTTATCTCATAGACTTCAAAAAGAAGAATCTGAATGACAAAATCCCAGGTAATGCCAGTAAGTTAATGTTAGGATAGTTTGTAGATTTTTTTTTTACATCTAAGTAAGAAGTTACAAACTGTTTAATGCATTTAGCAGTATATGTAAAGTCCTATGTTGTTAAGTTTAACCAGTTAGAAGTAATGTAGTATTTTACTAACATGAATACTATGATCTATATTACAGTATGCCTGTTTTCTAAATCATTGGGAAAGATAAGTAAATTGATAATTTCTAGGTCAAATAATTTCAGTAACTTTTTTAAGCTTGTTGTGTAATATAGTCTATATTTCTTTGGTTTTGGGACAGCTACAGAAAATATGAAGAGGATCTGATGGATTGGCTTTAGAAACACTGCAACTAGTAGAAGTATTTTGAAATATGTAGCTTTTTTGACTGGCCTTTCTTAATGTAAATGTCTTAGTAGAAAACCTCACATATGCATTTGCAGGAAGCATTCTCTCACAAGACTATATCATCTTAATGCTTTGTTTTGTAATCGTTGTACCAGTTTCTTTTCTGCCACCTGATAATTGAGAAGTGTGTTCTTTAAAAAAACTACTCGCAACTTCTGAATAGTGGAGATTGAAGGAGAGAATAGACTGGAGGTAAGATTTGTAGCTTCCTCTTCTTAGGTACTGTAAACAATGTGGAAGAATAAAGAAGGTTAATGGCAAGGAGAAAAGTGAAGATAGAAAGGAATTCCATAAAGTATAAACATTAAAAAAATTTTGTGGAGAAGAAGAGAGAAACTGAGCAAATCAACATCAGCTTTGCTGCTTGTCTGTATCTTGGTGGTGCCATCTAAAGCTCATTTAGCACTAGACATTCACAAGCTCTGCCTGGTGGAGTCTCAGGTTAGCCTTTGCTGCAAATACCGAAGTTGCTTTCCTAGGTGTTATTACTTATGGATCCTATTATTCATGATCTACTAGTGCTTTTATCACATTCTCAGCCCGTTATTTCATAGCACAGCAAGTTGTTTTATCAGGTTTCAGGTCAGAAACCATTCGGATTTCTCTTCTTCAAGGTTTAAGTTAAGAGGCTATGTGAATAGTAGGAGTCCATCCATCCTTGAACCTCTGCTGTTAAGTATGATGCATTTATTAGCAGTCATTCAGGACTTTATTCCACTGTGATTCAAGTAAGCATTAGTCACTGTGTTGTTAGGCACTTAAATTCTTAATATCTTAACAATTACTACTATGGTTATTAATACAGTCTAGCTTTTCTGGAGACTCTGCAACATTTGATTGAATCACCAGGCAATGTTCATCACTTTACAATGGCTTCTGGTTGGATCACCAGGCAGTGTTCATCTCTTAACAGTGGCTTCAAACTTGCCATCATCAAGGTTCTTGCTTTTCATGGTATTTTGCCAGTGGGGAGTCTTATTTCTTGTAGCAGATCCTTAACTGCTTAGTATATCGCTGAAGATGATACTGGCTTTATTTCAGCTCCTGCCACCATACGAGCATAGCAGTTTATTCCATTGTCATGTTTGCTGCAACCATTTCTTTGTTGACGCAGGTGGCCATATAAACAAATTGAGATAGTCATCCCCAATAGCAGCCCAGAGTTCTCAGCAAAAATGCCAACAAGAAGCAAAAAAATGTAAAGCTTTTCGTGTTTCACTATTGCAGTCATCACATTTGGGTTATCCCTGCCAGGCATACCTTTCAACTGTACCGAATTATTTTATATTTACCGTTTTTAAGGTCAAAATAATGGGATGCCACGAATTTCTGAGTGGCCCCTTAAATTTCTGAATTTCCCCTTTTTTTGTTGAATTTTTGCCGACATCATCACGTGTGGGGGCATGTGCGATGATGTCAGCTTCATAAGCAGACTGTCAGCCTGTCAGAATTTGGCTGAGGGCTTGAGGGGATGTACTACTTTGTGTACCAACGTGTTGCAGGCAAGCTGTTTGTGATTCTTTGTATACTAGTATCTACCAAGTGCACTGTGCAGAACTTGTTTCTTCTTTCTTTAAAATCAAGCCCTGCTTCACGTGTCATCAGCAACAGAATTTAGGGTTATTTTTTTTCCTTACACTGAGCTAAAACCAAACCACACACAAAGCTAATTTAAGAAGTCACAATGCAGTTTTTCCAATTAGCTACTGTTGAATTTATTGCATAACATGAAGACCTTACTACTGCCTTTCTTAGAGTTACTCTGCCATCTGCACAGTTTAACTGGCAAAAGTGTGCTACAGCAACCCTAGTAATCTAAGAGAGACCTATTTTTGCAATAACTTAAGTCTACATTTTAAGTTAAAAAAGATCAGCAAACCAACTCATTGTACAAAAGTACAAGTTAGTTTGTTTCTTAGACCTTTTGTAAACGTTTTTCAGAACCTCACCTTCTTCGCGATTTGTGAAGAATGAAGTTACTACTTAAAAACGTAGTGCTTTTAAACACACAAATGACTGACAGAAAACCACATCTTCACATATGCCTCACATATGCCCGACAGCAAGTAGCACAAACACCAACTGCACGATGTTCTTCGTATTTTACTGTTGCAGTCATTACATTTGGGTAATCTGCTGGCAGGTTGCCCTCAGTCGGCCTGAATAACAAAAGTCTTGGGTCGTGCATCGGTTGCTGTCTCCTCTTCCATGACGTCAGGTCGTCAGGGGTATAAAACATGCAGCCGACGCCATTTTATTCAGTCTTTCTTGCCGCGTGGTGCCCGAAACAGAAACAGAAGCAGTTCGCAAGTGCCGGTCGGCCGACTCCTGAAATTTTCGCATTCGAGTTTCAGAACCAAAGTATTCAAACTAAAGCTAAGTACCTCGTTGGGGAAACTTTTTCTTGCTCCTTACCGATGTCAGTAAAAGTTAATAATTGCATTACTTGTGGGAAGCAAATACCTCATAAGGATTTTCATTTGTACTGTATTCCTTGCCTAGGCCCAGATCATAACGTGCCCAGACTTAACCAATGCACTGTTAAGCATCGGTATATTTTTGCTTCTAAATATTTTGGATCAAGATTTAATTATCCTGAAATGTCGTCGGTTAGCAATCCGACTACCGGTGTTCACAAAAAGCACAAAGAAAAAGACAGAGACAGACCGTCGAGGTCCAAAACCGACGATGAAGCTTCTCCTAAACCAGCCGCCGGTTCACCGGTACTCGGTGAGGTGCTTTCGCAGCCCCTGATTCCCGCTACGTTTGAGTCGCAGGCCTCTACCGAGACTAATTCAGAGTCCGGTATGCCACGAGATTCTCAGGGTATTGTACCCGCGGATGTCTCTCCCCTGGATGGGTCCAGAGCCGCTGAGCAGGCACTGGCTTCTGAGGGTGTTTTCAGGCCTCAACATTTTTATATTAAACCGACGCCAGCCTCAAAAACGAGATCAAAAACATCTTCTGTGTCAAAAGAAACGATGCATGAGCCACATGCTCAGGCTCCTATGCCTGAAAAACAGATGATCAAAATGGCTGAGAACTTAATTACTTTGATCAGGGGTTCCCAACCCCCCCTTGCTAAGAGGCCTAGGCAAGGCACTGATTATAAAACTTCAGATCAGGTTTCCATTTCTTCTGATTCCTCTTCTGATCAGAAATTTTCTATTCCATCCTATGAGGATTCTGATGCAGAAGAATCCATCCCATCTGCATCTCCTCCTGAGGATTACTCTTTTGGAGAAACTTTGCATACTTTAAGGTAACATTTTCACTGGGAGAGTCAGGACCTCTCTGAATCAAAAAAAGAGGTTTGGGGATTTCCTTCTTCCTCCTCAGCATAGGCCTTTGGCAATAACTCCTGTATTAGACATTGTTGATGATGTGTTTGCGGAATCAAGCATGGCTCCTGATTCCCTACCTCTGGCTCCTAGTAAGCCAGACAGATATTACAGGGTTCCTGATTCCCACAAATTTCTATTCAAAAATCTTGCTGCTGATCTTGAGACCATTTCACAAGGTCCCAAGGGTGTAAAGACCTCTACAGCCAAAAATCATACCCCCTCTGATAGAGATTCCAGGGCGCTGGATAGATGGGGAAAGAAGGTTTATACGTCTGCAGCCTTGGCAATTAGGGCCTTAAACTGCCAGTTTCATATGCTTAAATATCAACAGCATTTTTTGGGCTTACTGAAACATAAAATGATGTTGGATTCTGATTGTGTGGAAAATAAAGAATTACAGGAATTATTGCATTCAGCCGAACAGGTTGGAAAGCATACTTTGCAATGTGGTTTTGATTCCTTGGAGGCCTCTTGCTGGGCCGCAGTTACTGGATCTGCGATTAGAAGGCATGCCTGGCTCAAGGAGCAAAATCTGCCTGATCATGTTAAAGCTAAATTGTTGGATGCCCCCTTGCAGCATGATACTCTGTTTGGTAGTAAGGCAGAAGAGGTTTTAAAGAAAATGGAAGACAACGCTAAATCTCTGCAAACTGTAAAAGATTTCTTGCAAGTGCAGCCACCCAGGTTCAGTAGTCACTGGCCTACTAAAAATTGGTCCTTTCCTGTGTCCAACAGAGCCATTCAAGGCAAATCCAGGCACTCAAAAGGCTCCAGGTACTAATCAAAGGGTTCTTACAGGTCAAAGCAATGGGTTGTCTCCACCTCCAAAACTGGAGGAAATGAAGCACAACCCTACAGTAAGCAGTCTCAATGACTTCCCTGTACCTTCACCAAGCACTTATCTTTTGGCAGCCCCCTTGGGGGGGGGGGGAATAGCACTTCATGCTCAAAATTGGCAGTTAATTACCCAGGACAAGTGGGTATTAAATATAGTATCCCAGGGGTGTAGATTTCACTTCCATACTTTGCCAATTCCAAACAGTTGGCCAGATCTGCCACAAAATCAGTGGGCAGAGGCTCAGAAACAAGTTATGTCCCTCATGGATATGGGGACTATTCAACCAATACCAGAAAAGGAAAAAGGACAAGGGTTTTATTCAAGACTTTTCCTGGTACCCAGAAAAGACAATGCCTGGCGTCCAGTACTGGACTTATCGATTTTGAACACGTTCCTGGACATTCCGAAATTCAAAATGCTGACTTTACAACAGCTGCTGCCTATGCTGGGCAGGAACGCTTGGTTAGTGACTCTAGACTTAGAGGCATACCTGCATATAACAATAAGGGAATCATGCAGAAGATACTTCCGCTTCAAGGCAGGTTTTTTGCATTACCAGTTCTCTGCACTGCCCGTTTGGCTTATCTACTGTGCCCAGGGTCTTTACAGAGTGCCTGGCACCAGTAATTGCATTCTGCAGAAAGAGGCATACAAATTTATCCTTATCTGGACGACTGTCTCATTCAAGCAGAGGAAAAGGACACTCTTTTTCAACATCTGGCATTTGTAAAAAGGCTTCTAACATGCCTAGGGTACACAATAAATGAAAAGAAATCCCATCTGGTACCCTCTCAAATAATTACATTCCTGGGTGCAAGCTTGAATACAACTGCCCAGAAGGCTTACCTAATGCCAGACAAACAAAGGCAACTGACAACATACTTCGAACAAATGGCAACACAAATTCAGTTATCTGCAAGACAAATTCTGCGGCTTTGGGGTTCATGGCATCCTGCATTCTACTAATTCCATATGCGAGACTGCATATGAGGAAACTACAATGGTACCTAAAATGTTTATGGAGTCAACATTGTCACAGTCTGGAAACAATGATTCCTCTCATTCCCTGTCTACAACAGAAGATTCTTTGGTGGGCAGAGACATGTCACCAAAACAAGGGACTGTCATTCACTCTACCTCCTGCCAACCAAACCCTAACTACAGAAGCATCAGTCTATGCTTGGGGGGCACACCTGGTGGGGAGATGCATTCAGGGCAAATGGAGCCCAAAACAAATGCATCTGCATATCAACCAGAAAGAGATGCTAGCTGTTTAGAATGCTCTGACAGCCTTCAAGGACTTACTTCATCCAGGACAACTACTGATAAAGACTGATACCACGGTTATGTGGTACATAAACAAGCAGGGGGGTACACATTCCTACCCCCTTTGCAGACTAGCCATGGCATTGTGGAACACAGCTTTGACTTACCAAGTACATCTTCAAGCTCAATTCCTGCCAGGAAAACAAAATACTCTGGCAGACGACCTAAGCAGAAATCTTATGGACCCACACGAATGGAAACTGGATCCACAAATCTTCAGCATGTTAACATAGAAATGGGGGAGCCCAGACATAGATCTGTTTGCCTCTCCCCAAAATTATCAGCTGGACAAATTCTACACAAGAACTTATCACAGAAAAGCATGGAAAGTGGATGCCCTATCCTTCAGCTGGAAAAACCTATCAACCTATGCCTTTCCCCCCTCTGCCTCTTCTCTCCAAGGTCTTACTAAAAGTCAGACAGGAAAAAACAAAAATTATCCTAGTTGCTCCGGAGTGGCCTCGCCAGCACTGGTACCCAATTCTAAGGAGTATGTCTCAACTTCCTCCTTGGTACTTGCCTCAAATACCTCATCTGCTGTCACAGCAGAACAATCAAATTCTGCACACTCAGCTCCAAGCTCTGAACCCTGCAGCATGGCTGATCCTTTAATTATTCAAACAACACCTCTCAGTAAATCTGTGATGGATGTAATTTTGGAAGCCAGAAGGCCTTGTACTAGAAAATCTTATGCTGATAAATGGAAGAGATTCTGTGCTTGGAACCAAGCACAAGGAACGGCCACAGCGAAGCCCAGTATTCCTCAGATTTTACAATATTTGACTGAGATGCTTGACAAGGGCCTATCTTTTTCTTCAATAAAAATACATGCCTCTGCCATCTCGGTCATTACAACACAGAGCCTCCCCTCTTTTCTCATCCTCTGCTTAAACAGTATCTTAGAGGGGCCAGAATTTTTAGGCCTCCCAGAAGATCACCAACTCCTGCATGGGACCTCAACTTTTTGCTGGAAAAACTCACCCTGCCTCCTTTTGAACCCGCAGCTACTGCAGATTTAAAATTTCTATCTTGGAAAACAGCTTTCCTCTTGGCAGTCACTTCAGCAAAAAGGGTTTCAGAACTACAGGCTCTCATGGCTGTGGAGCCTTTTATTACATTTTACCTGGACAGGGTGTCCCTCAGGACCAATCCTTCTTTTATGCCTAAGGTGGTATCCAGTGTGACTCTTAACCAGACAATTCACCTGCTAACATTTTACCCAACTCCGCAGAACAAGGGGGAGCGGATTCTGCATTAATTGGATGTACACAGACAACTAAGATTCTAATTAAACGGGACCACATCTCTAAGAAAGTCTGAGCAACTACTGGTAGCATTTGCTGCAGGGTCAGAGGGGAAGGCTATATCAAAGCAGACCATTTCTAAGTGGATAAGCTACTGCATTTGATGTTCATCGTGCATACAGCTGCAGTCATAACAGATGGGTTCTCCTGCCGTCAGGCGGGTCCTCGGTCGGCCGAATTCCAAAGTCTAGGTCTGGCGTCGGTTGTCGTCGCTTCTTCCCTGACGTCTGTGTGACAGGGGTATAAAAGAACCAGCCAACGCCATTTTCTTCAGTCTTTCTTGCCGCGCGGTGCCCGAAGCAGAAGCAGTTCGCAAGTGCCGGTCGGCCAGCTCCTGAAATTACGAAAATTTTGCAACCGAAGTCTTCTTGAAAGCTAAGTACCCCGTTGGGGAAACTATTCTTGCCTCAGACCGATGTCAGACAAAGTTAATAATTGTATTTCATGTGGGAAGCAAATACCACATAAGGATTTCCATTCCTTCTCTATTCCTTGTTTAGGCCCAGACCACGACGTCTCGGTCTGTCGCTTTTGTGCTACTTTCAACAAACGCACCATTAAGCGTCGGGCGGAGTTCGCCCAGCATTATTTTGGCAAAACATTTAACTATATTATGTTGTCAGATACTCCGACTCCAGTTTTGTCTAAAAAGCGCAAAGATAAGGACCGACACACGAGGTCCGCGGCCTCTACCGACACTACGCCAAAGCCGACTACACATGGTCCGGTTCTCAGCGAGGCGCCTACGCAGCCACTGACTACCGACGACACTTCATTGGCGGTGTCTCCTGTCCCCGAGTTTGCAGGCTCCTCGGCCCACACCCCGACTACAGATACCGAAGCCACTCTTGGAGGTGAATCTCAAAATGTGGACAGGTCTACCTCCTCTCAAGGTGTCTTCAGACCTTCCTCTTCTTTTTCCATCAAGGCTTTCACTAAGTCTAAAGCAGCCACGCATTCTAAGAGACAAGCTACACAGGGCCCATCTCCAGGCCCCATGCCTAAAAAACAGATGCTTAAAATGGCTGAGGATTTGATTACTCTTATCAGGGGTTCTCAACACCCCCCCCCCGGACAAAAGGCCCAGAGTGGAGGAAGAATCCCCCTCCTCTGATCAGGGCTCCATTATTTCAGAGCACTCTGATGATCAGGAACATTCTTACTCCCCTTTTGAAGACTCTGATGCAGAGGAATCCATTCCCTCTGTATCCCCCCCAGAGGATTACTCATTTGGGGAAACTTTGCATACCTTAAGGGAACACTTCCACTTGGAAGGCCAAGACTATTCAGATTCCAAGAAAAGGCTTAGGGAATTTCTCTTGCTACCTCAGCACAGGCCGCTGGCTATACCTCCTGTCTTGGACATACTAGATGATGTGTACTCGGAGGCCTGCCTTAACCCGGATTCTCTACCTCCAGCCCCAGTCAAGCCTGACAGGTACTACAGGGTTCCTGACTCACACCAATTTCTATACAAAAGCCATGCTGCTGACCCAGAAACCATCTCACAGGGCCCCAAGGGAATTAAGGCCTCCACTGCTAAAAACCCATTACCTTCCGAGTGATATTCCAGATCCTTAGAAAGGTGGGGGGAAAAGGTATATAACCTCGGCTGCCTTAACCATGAGGGCATTAAACTGTCATTTCCATATGCTAAAGTACCAACAGTTTTTGTTATCACAATTGAAAAGTAAAATGTCACAACCTGAACAACCAGACTTGAAGGAGTTGCAGGATTTGATGCATAGTGCAGAACAAGTGGGTAAACATACCTTACAATGTGGTTTTGATGCTCTAGAGGCCTCATGTAGAGCTACTGTTACAGGATCAGTCATACGTAGACATGCCTGGCTCAAGGAACAAACCTTGCCAGATCATGTCAAAGCTAAATTACTAGATGCCCCTCTACAGAAGGATGTATTATTTGGTGCTAATGCTGAGGAGGTATTAAGGAAAATGGAGGAAAAGGCTAAATCAATGCAAACTGTGAAAGATTTTCTACAGGTACAACCCCCACGTTTCAGTAGAAATTGGCCTTCCAAAAATTGGTCCTTTCCAGCCACGGACAGACCCCAAAGAGGTAGATACAGGCGCCCGAGGGGCAGAGGGCAATCCCAAGGATCGTTTAGAGGCAGACAATGGCAAGCTCCTACATAAAGAAGTGGTGAGGATAACTCACAACCATTCAGAAAGCAAGCCCAATGACTTTCCCCTTTGCATGCCGAGCAAAACTCAAATGGCAGCACCCTTAGGTGGAAAACTGGCATTATTTTCAAAAAATTGGCATATTGTCACAAAAGACAAATGGATCCCGGACATTATAACCAGAGGCTACAGATTCCATTTTCACACCCTTCCAAAAATGAGAGGCATGCCAAACCTGCCACACAATCAAAGGGCAGAGGCACAAAGGCAAATTACAGATCTCATAGACATGAAAGCTATTCAAGAGGTACCTACGCACGAACAAGGTCAAGGTTTTTATTCCAGACTATTCCTGGTACCAAGGAAGGGAAAAGATTGGAGACTTATTTTGGACTTATCCATCCTAAACACATTTCTATTCGTACCAAAATTCAAGATGCTCACTCTACAGCAGCTTCTTCCCATTCTGGGCAAGGAGTCTTGGCTGGTAACATTGGACCTCAAGGAGGCATACCTGCATGTCCCAGTCAGACAAAATTGCAGAAGATACCTCAGATTTCTTGCAGGTTCAACCCATTATCAATTCTCTGCATTGCCCTTTGGCTTATCTACTGCGCCCAGAGTATTCACGAAATGCCTGGCATCAGTAATTGCCTACTGCAGACTTCAAGGGATACAAATATACCCCTATTTGGACGACTGCCTGATCCAAGCGGACAGCAAGCACATTCTTCTGAAACATCTGGCTTATGTAATAATGTTGTTGAATTCTCTGGGATACACAGTCAACAAAAAGAAATCAAGGCTAATACCCTCTCGGAAAATAATTTTCCTGGGTGCCAACTTGGACACAAACACCCAGATGGCCTACCTCACGCCAGAGAAGCAGGGGCAACTAACTCAATACTTCAGAGCACTAGCAAATTGCACCAGGCTGACTGCAAGGAAAATCCTGCAGGCTCTGGGATTCATGGCATCTTGCATCTTACTAATCCTATGTGCAAAGCTGCATATGAGGAAACTTCAGTGGTACCTGAAAAACCTATGGTCTCAACACAGCCAGAGTTTGGAAACAATAATACCACTAATTCCACGTCTTCAAAAGGAATTTCTGTGGTGGGCTCAAGCATGCCAAACAAACACAGGTCTCCCATTCAGCAAGCCTCAAGCAAATCAAGTCATCACAACAGACGCCTCGGACTACGCCTGGGGGGGGGGCGCACATGACAGATCGGTACATTCACGGCAAATGGTCCCAGAAAGAAAAGCACCTTCACATCAATCAAAAGGAAATGCTAGCAGTAATAAATGCTATTATAGCTTTCAAAGACCTTCTGCAACCAGGTCAATTATTGATAAGAACGGACAACACCACAGTAATGTGGTACATAAACAAACAGGGAGGAACACATTCATACCCCCTATGCAGAATGGCCATGTCACTTTGGAACATGGCCATGGACTTACAAATCGAACTACAAGCACAGTACTTGCCAGGCAAGGAAAACACACTGGCAGACAACCTAAGCAGAAATATGACAGATCCACACGAATGGAAGTTGCATCCTCAAGTTTTTACAGAGAAAATCCAAGCATGGGGAAGGCCAGACATAGATCTCTTTGCCTCCCACAAAAATCACCAATTGTCAAAATTCTGCTCAAGGATTTTTTATCCAAAGGCCTGGAGAGTGGACACTCTCTCTTTCAGTTGGACATCAATGACAGTTTATGCCTTCCCACCTCTTCCTCTGCTGCCCAAAGTTCTATTGAAAACTAGAGCAGACAGACCAAAGATGATTCTCATTGCTCCAGACTGGCCAAGACAACACTGGTACCCACTCCTGAGGAGCCTTACGCATTCCCCACCATGGACCCTGCCTCTAATGCCTCTTCTCCTGACTCAGCACAGCTTCAAAACTCTTCACAGTCAGCTAAAAACACTCAATCTAGCTGCATGGAAGATTCCTTAGCATCACAACAGACCCTACTCTCCAAGGAGGTGCAGGATGTCATTTTGGAGGCCAGAAGGCCGTCTACTAGAAAAGCTTACTCCGCAAAATGGAAACTGTTTTGTGTCTGGAATGAGAAAAAGGGCCAGGATCCTGGAAAACTGAATTCACCTCAAATATTACAGTATCTAGCTGAGCTGCTAAGCAGTGGACTTTCATTCTCCTCCAACAAAATCCATGCCTCAGCCATTTCTGCAGAATACAACACTGATCCACCCTTATTCTCTCACCCCCTCTTAAGACAGTTCCTCAGAGGGGCTAAGAATCTAAAACCCCCAAGGAAACAACCAGTACCTGCTTGGGATCTCAATTTCATTCTGGAAAAACTGACCTTGCATCCTTTTGAGCCAGCTGCCTCATCAGATTTGCAATATTTGTCCTGGAAAACAACTTTCCTTCTGGCTATTACCTCAGCTCGTAGAGTTTCAGAGCTACAAGCTCTCATGGCTGTGCAGCCTTTTATCATCTTCCATCAGGACAGAGTTTCCTTACGAACCAACCCGTCCTTTATGCCAAAAGTGGTATCCAGGGTAGCTTTGAATCAGGCCATACACTTACCTACCTTTTATCCTAATCCTCAAAACAAAAGGGAGAGATTACTACATTCCTTGGACATCCACAGACAACTGCATTATTATTTGGACAGAACAAAGCCTTTCAAAAAATCAGAACAGCTCTTTGTGTCCCATGCTATAGGAGCTCAAGGAAAGTCAATTTCCAAACAGACAATCTCAAAATGGATAGCCCACTGCATACGTTTTTGCTATTCTTTTCATGGCAAAACTGTACCTACAGGCATCAGATCTCACTCCACAAGGGCCACGGCTACCTCTGCAGCCTTTCTCAGAGGAGTTCCTACCAAAGATATTTTAGAAGCAGCCACTTGGAGTTCTGTGCATACCTTTTCCAAGCACTACCAC